>NC_057802.1:265947922-265954415 GCF_018294505.1 Triticum aestivum
GGCGCCGGCCACCGCCGCCGCGGCATCCGCCGCCTCGGGTGCCCCCCTCGCCGGCCACCCCGACCGTCGGCGCCCCTCTCCCTCCAGCTCCGGCGAGCAATCCCGCAGCAGCCGCCGGCCCCGCCTTGTGACACCCCCAAAATTTTGGCCTTGTTTTTATTTATTAAAATGTTGCCAGGAAATAAAACTTTTCCAATTGTCAAGTTTTAACTTTTGTGATTTTGGATTTATGCCTCTTGTGGGAAAAACCTTCAAAGGTATTGTTGGACTTGATTTCTCACTATAATAAAACAATTATTTATCAGTGGATTCAAATGTTGCAAGATTTACTTTCTCAAAACTTTGTTCTTATAAAATGATTTCCTTTGCATTTGGAGCCTATTTGCACTACAAACATTTGGGAAATGCATTCAATTTTTCCACCAAAATTTGGGGATGTCATGTGATGGTTCCACATCACTTTTATGCAAAAATACCTTCTGGCCATTGGAGATTTTGAGCTCTTCACCAACTTTTCCAATCTGGTCCAGTAGGCACTTTTGCACTGCAACCCATTTAAATATTCTTCTAAAAATTCTTCCAAGTGTTTGGAGATGTCAGTGGATGTATACCATTCATCTTCAAGCAAAAACCCAGTGATGTTCTTTGAAAAATTTAAGTGAATCATCTCCATTTCCATTCTGACCCAATTTGGTGATTTGTACTGCAACCTTATTTTTCTTTGCTCTAGTAACCCTGAGCTTTTTCCTACTAGTAGCCCTCCCTACCAAACTCTTAAGTCCAGGAGATTGGGCTCATTGGAGGTTTTGAAATGCATGTTCTAAACCCTTTTTCTTTCTGTCCAAAACTGGAGTTTTGCAAAACTTGCACTATCAACTTTCTGTTTTTGCCAAACTAACCTTACCACCATCTCCTGCATCTAAAGAGACACTGATCTGGAGATTTTGGCCACTCCAAGAGTTGCCTAAGTGCATCTGGCATTCTGTCGAACACCTGGTGTGCACAGTCCTTTTTGGCAAGCTCTCTGGTTTGCATTATGGGCTTGAACCCCTGACCGACCCACCTTGTCTGCCTTGTTACCCCTACCTCCATCCTGTGCAGTGCCAGCTCCACCCTCGAGCTCTAGAGTGCGCTGGCATTTCGTCGAGCAGGTGCCATGCGTGCTCTGGGCGCGCCCAGAGCGCACGTTTTGCACGCGCGCGCACTACGCCGACACGCCGCACTGCCGCCCCCGTCGCGTCCCATCTCTGACCCCTGCTCGCCTGTCGAACCCCGCCACGCACTCGCCCTCTCTCCAGTACACTCCAAGCTCCCCCTGGCACCCTGCAGCGCCGCCTTGGCAGCACGCCGGCGTCGGCAGCAGATTCCGCCGCGGACAGCGCTGCCCAAACCGCCAGCGCACGCTAGCTGCCCCAGAGCACAGGTTGTTCTTATCCTCCCGCTCGTCGGCACGCTTTCGTCGCCTCCACGATGCCCTGCAACTACAGGAAAGTGGTCGCCGGCGATCTTATCTTCTGCCGCCGCGGAGCCAGCCCCGTCACGCTATAAAAGGGAACCCCGAGCTCGTTCAAGGCTTCAGGCGACACCAGGCACTCCCCGTAGAGCTTCCCACGCAGTAGATCGACCCGTAGTGGCCATCTTCCTCAACTCCGGCCAGCTCGGCCGCCGCCAAGCCCCGGTGCGATTCGTCGCAACCAGCCGCCCTTTCGCCCAACCAGCGCCACCAAGAACTTCCCCGTAGTCGTGCGGAGCTGCCCAGCTACTCAACTTCGATCGGAGACCACCGGAGCACCAAAGTCACTTCACCACCGTAGCTTTTCTCCGCCGCGGAGCTCGCCGCCGGCGATTCCTTCCACCTCCGACGACCCATCAACCACCCAAAGGACCGCCTCGGTGTAGCCGTTCCATCCCCGCCCTTGGATGCCCGTGAGGCGCTGCCGTTCGTCGACGGCGATCGCCGGAGCCCCGCTCCCGTCGGGCAGAAGAGAGGAGAAGGAGGGAAGAAACGGTCAAACCTGACCAGTGGGCCCTCTGGACCCACTGTCAGTGACCCTCGCGACCGCTCCCTCTGTTTAAGTGAAGGCGCAAACTCCCGAGTGCGTCTCCTCTACTGCGAAAGCGTATTTTCTTCTGAATCGTTTTCTTTTCTGGTTTTATTTAAAAACAGAGATTTGACCAAACTTTGACTGGCTATAACTTTTGAAATAAAACTCCAAAAGAGTTGATTCTTTTTCCTACCTCTCTCAAATTTCATCTAGTTTATTTTAAGATTTATTTCAAAAATATTTGAGACAGGTTTTGGTACTGTGTTTGAAATATTTGTTATTTGTGTATTTTGCAAAATAGGATTTTTGGAGGAAAAGGAAAGCTTCCAATAAGTGCATCCTTTGCATACTCTTGAAGGCAAGCATTTCTGAACTCTGGCATAATATTTTGTTGTGGTGTTTGGATACGATCACAACACCTTTTGACTTGGAGTATGTGATAGCTTTATGTATCGATATGGTCTCGTGCATGAGTGCACTTTGGAGTTGTTTTGTGGTCAGCAATGGATACACTAATGAGTTGGGTCATCCTCGTGAGCTTCTCTTGCACACCGGTAGGAAGCCGGGAAAGTCGTGGTCTTGGGTAGACACGAGCTTGTCCCTAGTCCCTCGTCGAGACGAGTATGCCCGGTACGGCTTGGTGAGGCTCGAGGAGTGGTGATTTATTTCACTAGTGGTAATGTTGTTGGTGGATACTTGGACCACCTGAGTCGGTTGTAGACCGAGTCTTGAGCAATAGCTTCCTTTTTGTTGGTACCACCACTTGTCCCTGCAGGGGACAGGGTATGGTTCAGTAGGTTGTCAACCCCTTTCCAAAGCACACACCGTACAGAGAGGCCGTGATGAGGGTCCCATGGCCATGGATTAAAGCCAGTCATCCGGTCCGGGGGCATGGGTGTTTCGGTTGTAGCCGAAGGGGATAGCTTCCCCAGTTTGCGCGCGGTATAAATTTTGTGATCCCATGCTACGTCGAGGTTGTAGCCTCCCCACTTAGAGTTTTGCTTGGCAGGTGTCGTGGGTGATTCCAGACACTGGTGAGTTAAGCTGGTGTGTGCAGGTCAGGTGTGTTTTCAATTAAAAGACCGTAGACGGAATTAGTCCCAAGGGACTGAGTAATCCCGTTACTCGTGGAAAATGGTACTCCCTCTGCAGAGGATACATCCTGTTGGATAGTCATGTTCTTGAGTAGAGACCACAGTCTGAGTTGAGTCTCAGTAACGGTATTCGGATGGAGAACGATTTAACTAGAACTCAGTAACGGTATTCGGATGGAGAACGATTTAAATGGATCGTAGTAACGGTATTCGGATGGAGATACGGCTTGACTAAATTATCGGTTTTCGGATGGAGAAACGACTGTACTAAATATTGTTTCTGAGTATGGCACGCATGGATTGTGATCTTTATTATTTTGGACTAACCATTTATATTACGTATATTATTGGGTATCCCTGGGATGGTTCTACCTCCTGGATATTCACTGTGATTACTCTCTTATAAGCCCTTTATGAGACGTCGCGCAGACATCCGACTGTGGCGTATTCTTATTTCTTACTTTATATATAAGCCCTTTATGTGGTGTCGCCTCGACGCCCGACTGTGGCATTATTATTTCTGCATTTTCCGCTCGAGGAGTCATTCAGACACTCGTTTGGCACCAGTATTACTATTCTGCATTTTCCGCTCGAGGAGTCATTCAGACACTCGTTTGGCACCAGTATTACTATTCTGCATTTTCCGCTCGAGGAGTCATTCAGACACTCGTTTGGCACCCAGTATTTTGTTTTGGTACATTTTTAACCATATGTGTGCATCTTGGTCTTTCGTATATTTCGTGACAGACGTGTGATCATCTAATTAATCCGGTGCATGTTTGATTTATTATACCCGTGTTCTTAATGTTTGCGAGTACATTCAAACGTACTCACTGGCTTGTCCCTGGCTATTGTCTTGGCCAGATTCCTCGCTTGGAGATGAGCGACATGGTGACAACCTCGGAACCCGCGTGTTGACGTGTGCAGCCTCGCGAAGATAGGAGTTATCCTGGTCAGCTGTTCTTGTGGGAAATGGAGTCCCATAGACGCAGATGAACCACAGACCGCTTCCGCCATCAACCACTAGCAAACCAAATGTTGTACTCCTAGGCCTAAATGGTCTTGTACTACATATTTTTGTACTTGCTTGGAATTCTTGTATCAAGTTGGTGCCTCATCAGCTAACAGTAATCCTGGGGCTGGTGAGCACACAGGCCGTTTTTCTGCGAATTTATATCCCAAAATCCAGTCGTGACACGCCTCGACCTCGGTTCCCATGCCCGGATCAGGTCAAACGAGGTTGACCCGACACCCCCGAATTTTTCCCAAGTTATTTTTTGTCACAGCATGTGCACCTGTTCATCATGGCATAACTCACTGTGCATAGCTCCGTTTCGCGCGTGTAATATATCGAATTGTTCATCTCGTGATGATCTTCATTTTGTTCAATTGCACCATGTTCATTAGAGGCCATCTTGATGCCCAAATCTCTGGTGCAAAAGTGCCACTTGCTGTTATCTGCTGCTTCTTAGCAGAACTTGGAGATTTGTCATTTTTGTATCATTTAATCTCTGCATCTTATGGGCATGAGCTCTACGTGTGTTTTGTTGTATGCCATGCAATATTTCCAGTGGCGTATGCCATGTATTTTTGTGATCTCTGTGGTGACTAGCACAAGCACGCAAACTAGGCTCCGTAATGTTTCTGATTTCAGAGAGTATTTTCTCCAAGTCTTTGTCTGCTGTTATTTTGTTGCCATGTAAACTTGATGCTACAGAGAGATCCATGCATATTTTGGAGATGTTCAGTAAGGATGTTTTGTAGATATTGTTGTAATTGATCCATTCCTGCCTTTTTTGCAATTATGGAGTGCCATAGCATGACTCAATCTTGCTCTACTTTTGCTATAAAATATTTCTAGCAGATTCTTAACATGAAATGCTATTTTGCCAAGCTTGTTGTAGTTGATCCATACATGCTATGTATTTGTTCTTGCCATGGTTAGCTTCATAAACTTGCCATCTTGCTGTAGGTATGCTTGTTTTGTCATGCATTGCCTTGTGGTGAGTGCATCAAGCTCACCAAGATGCCTTCATATTATTATTTCTGCCATGCTCTGTTTTCTGCCAAGTCTGAAACCTGATAACGAAACTTGCTATGTTTACATGGTTGCCATCATATCTTCTGGTCCTTTTTGGCTTATGGTCAGTAAGGGACTTTTGTCATATGCTTTTAGTAGAATACTACCATGCCTTGTTTTGCCATGTTAACTTCCTGTAGCATGTTGATTTCGTGCTCTGAACATTGCTACCTGATGCTGTTTCAGTCATGTCCAGTAATTTCACCAAGTCTGTGATCCTGTTAACTTTTGCACTTTTGCCATGCTTGTTTGAGCTTGTTATGTTGTGATCTAGCCGTAGCTCAGTGTTCATCTTTTGTCAAGCATCTCCTGTATATTACTGTCATATGCTTTGTTGCTATGTTGGAGTACTGTAGCATTGTTGCTTGTTGCATTTTAAGTGCTATCATGCTGTTAATCGCAGATTCGTGTCAGTCTTGTTTTGCTTGCCATTTGCAAACCGTATATCCGTTTCCGGTGATCTTTATATCGACTTCGACCGAAATCATCTCATCTTTCCAGTGGCATGCTTGGTTTGCCAAGTTACTGCCTTTTTCATCATTTTCCTTCCAGAGCACGCATATGCATCGCATATCATATCTTGCATATCATACATGTTTTGCATCATGTTGCTTGTGCATTTCTCGTGATTGATTGTGGTTCCGTTGCTTGTGTTCTTGTCTTGGGTAGAGCCAGGAGACGAGTTCGTGAACGAGGAACCTGTTGAGTACGCTTACGAGGATCAAGCTTTCGATAACTCTGAGAACCTTGCAGGCAAGATGACCACCCCTCGAAATCACTTCTATCTTTGTTTTGCTAGTTGTTCGCTCTATTGCCATGTTGCGCTACCTATCACTTGCTATATCATGCCTCCCATATTGCCATGTCAGCCTCTAACCATCCTTTCCTAGCAAACCGTTGTTTGGCTAAGTTACCGCTTTTGCTCAGCCCTCCTTATAGCGTTGCTAGTTGCAGGTGAAGTTAAAGTTTGTTCCATGTCGGAACATGGATATGTTGGGATATCACAATATCTCTTATTTAATTAATGCATCTATATATTTGGTAAAGGGTGGAAGACTCGGCCTTATGCCTGGTGTTTTGTTCCACTCTTGCCGCCCTAGTTTCTGTCTTACCGGTATTATGTTCCTTGAGTTTGCGTTCGTTACACGGTTGGGTGATTTATGGGACCCCCTTGACAGTTCGCCTTAAATAAAACTCCTCCAGCAAGGCCCAACCTTGGTTTTACCATTTGCCACCTAAGCCTTTCCCCCCGGGTTTTCGCGAGCCCGAGGGTC
>NC_057802.1:265954631-265975178 GCF_018294505.1 Triticum aestivum
TGTTGGTCCGAACTGAGTAGACTGCGGGGCCCCCTCGTGGAAATTCAAGGTCTGGTTTTACTCGTAGGATGTCTCATCCGTTGTGCCCTTAGAACGAGATATGTGCAGCTCCTATCGGGATTTGTCGGTGCATCGGGTGGCTTTGCTGGTCTTGCTTTACCATTGTCGAAATGTCTTGTAAACCAGGATTCCGAGACTGATCGGGTCTTTCCGGGAGAAGGTTTATCCTTCGTTGACCGTGAGAGCTTATGATGGGCTAAGTTGGGACACCCCTGCAGGGTATTATCTTTTGAAAGCCGTGCCCGCGGTTATGAGGCAGATGGGAATTTGTTAATGTCCGGTTGTAGAGAACTTGTCACTTGACCCAGTTAAAATACATCAACTGTGTGTGTAGCCGTGATGGTCTCTTCTCGGCGGAGTCCGGGAAGTGAACATGGTTTGAGTTATGAATGACGTAAGTAGGAGTTCAGGATCACTTCTTGGTCAATACTAGATGACGACCGTTCTGTTGCTTCTCTCCTCGCTCTCATTTGCGTTTGTTTGCCACCATATATGCTTATTGCCGCTGCAGCTCCAACTCACTACACCATCCTTTCCTTTAAGCTTAAATAGTCTTGATCTCGCGGGTGTGAGATTGCTGAGTCCTCGTGACTCACAGTTTCTACCAAAACAGTTGCAGGTGCCGACGATGCCAGTGCAGATGATGGGATCGATCTCAAGTGGGAGTTCGATGAGGAACGTGGTCATTACTATGTGTCTTTTCCTGATGATCAGTAGTGGAGCCCAGTTGGGACGATCGGGGATCTAGCATTTGGGGTTGTCTTATTTTCATTCGGATCTTGACCGTAGTCGGTCTATGTGTGTATTTTGGATGATGTATGAATTATATTTATGTATTGTGTGAAGTGGCGATTGTAAGCCAACTCTTTATCCCATTCTTGTTCATTACATGGGATTGTGTGAAGATGACCCTTCTTGCGATAAAACCACTATGCGGTTATGCCTCTAAGTCATGCCTCGACACGTGGGAGATATAGCCGCATCGTGGGCGTTACAAGTTGGTAATCAGAGCCATCCCCGACTTAGGAGCCCCCTGCTTGATCGAATCGCTGGCGTTGTTGAGTCTAGAACAAAAATGTTTTGAGTCTTAGGATTATATATATCGGAGAGTAGGATTATTTTTACTCCTCAGTCCCTTCATCGCTCTGGTGAGGTCTCCTGACGTAGAAGTTTTGACTCTTCTCTCCTCAAATTTCACTAAAAAAATTTTAGGATCACGCGGGTATCTTGGAATCGTTCCGATGGTTTTGTGACGAGAACATTGTTCTTGGTGCCTCCTGACATTTAGGGGTTGTGGCAGTGTCCCGGGGAGTTGAGCTCCGAGGTGTTGTCGTCACAATTTTATCGTTGCAGTTCTGGAATACCTGAGTTTCGCCGACATCGAAATCTCTTTTATGCAGTTGTTGGTGAGATCACCTCGACGCCACCCAGTACTGGGGCGGGAGTTCGGGAGTATTGCCATAACTTGTATAACGGATGCTTTTCGAAGGTTGAGGTAAACGATTTCCGAAGGTTTCTTGGTTATGTGTTGACGGATGGATACAGCTGGATCTAGGGATTGCTAGTTTGGGTGATATATTTTGTGGCCCCTGTATCCCCAACACCAGATTGCATAACCAGCAAGTTTCGGGAGTTTATAAGTGGGAATTCAAGTAGCCTTGGGATATCTTTCTGACAGACGCATGATATGAGATTGGGGTTCGACGTCTAGTGGTCCGCCTTTCGACGGTTGGTTTTACAGTGGTCTCGTAGTGTCTTAAAGAGTCCTTGGCTATGCCGACTCGGGGACGCTTCGTATGTCATGTGCACAGCCTTGTACATGATGGTGCTGTATGATTGAGCCCGTGTGGGCCCCACCACGAAAACTTCGGACGAAACCTCTATCATATGTTTGTTCCGGCTTATTCTGCAAGCCAATACTTTGTTTTGTTTTCATTTGTGGTATTCGAGTTGCTTCGAAGGCATATGTTGATTCCATATCTTTTTCAAGTGGCTTCTCAACTAACGGAAGTGTGATGATTTACTATGGAATTCATTCGTTCATCTCCGTTTGTCGTGGAATTGTCCCGGCAGATGTCCTCGAGCTAGGACTTAGTCGTGGAGCCATCGCAACTAGGAAGCTTAAAGGGGTTAAGCGGGACAAGGAATACGAGGGTTTATACTGGTTCGGCCCCTTACGGTGAAGGTAAAAGCCTACGTCCAGTTTGAGGTGGTATTGATTAGGGTTTCGATAACCAGGGAGCCAATCTGCTATGCCCGGCTCTCGATGAGATTGTTCTTGTCCCTAAACCGCTGCCGGGTCGTCCCTTTATATAGGGAGGCTGACGCCCAGCAGCTCTCAGAGTCCCGGCCGGCTCATAAGAGTGTCCGGCTCGGACTCTCAACTATCCTTGCCTTACACTACAAGTTCTACCATAATAATGATTGTAACTATGGGCCTTAAGCCATATCCAGGTCTTAAGCCCATCTCTGGCCCATCGTCTTCAGGCTTGGCGCCGGGCTTCCGGCAATGACCATATGAGTAACCCGGCCCCTCCTGGCGGGTGACTCTAAGGTCTGTATCCTCAACATTAGGCCCCAGATTGATTTGAGCCGGCTCATGTCAATCTTCACTTCTTCCGACAGAAAAAATCTCCGGCTTACCATTCGTGTGAAGGCCATAACCCGGCGTGACGTCATCCTCTGGACTCCGGATAATCCGCCGTGACGTCATCTTCCATTAAGCCCGTTGTTTACTCCGCCAGATCCGCAACGGATCTTTGCATTTACTATCATCCCGAAAATCGAGGCGTTTCGTGAGGAGATAACCACGCCGTGGACTCCTTGATCCTCGCGCCCACTCATGAGCTTGCCTTATAAATAGGCCGGCCCGACGGGCCTCCAGCCACCTCTCTCTCCTCCGTCTTCTTCCTCGCGCCACTGCTCCCCTGCCCGAGCTCTGCTGCTGTCGCCGCCGCGGGTCTCCTCATCGTCATCAACTCAGGCCGCTGCATCACCCTGATCTGACCAGAGATACGCGACGACTTCCGCGACTCACCAGCCTCTGTAAGCTTCTTCTGCCCTGCTAGAACAGATCTGCGGTAGGGTTCGAGTAGTTCATCCGTGTTCTTCGCCATCGCCCGCAAGTTCTTCAGTAGTTTTAATTTTTACTGCTCCTTTTTGATCATAGCCCGTACGGAACCACTGCGGTAGATGTTTTAGCACCCATTTCAAACACAAGTAGACATCTTTTCACTGCATAAAAACCTCATTCGAGCTCAAGAACTCCCCTGCGTCTGTATTTTAGGTCTAGAAAATTTTCTTTTACCCGACCACTTTGATCCAAAAAATTTACTGCGATGTGTGAAATCTGTTTTACCGCACTTAGTAAAAATTGCAATCATTGAATCTCGGCGGTTTACAGTTCCGGCTTAAAGAAACCACGCGCCGTAGAATCTTCCGACTTACGGGAAGCCACGCGCCGTAAAATTTCCCGGGTCATTTGTGATAAAGTCGTAGACAATTTGAATTACCCTCAGACACACCAGCCGCTTAGATAACCTGATGCATTTAGACATATACCATTAGTCCCCTTTATAAGCCGCCACCTTGACATTGAACCGTAGATTTCTTCCCGCTCATAATTAACCCGGACGTTTTTCCTTTTATCATAGACTGCCGACTTTCACCATGCCTCCCAAAGCTCCCATTATTTGCAACTGGATGAGGTCCAATGTCACCAATGAGACCCTAGCAGATTTTGTCAAGTCCGGATATCTGCCCAAGAAGGATGTCATGTCCTACCGTGCCCCTGATTCGTCAGAAGAGAGACCACAGCCAAAGGACGGGGAGGTAGTGATTTTTGCGGATCACATGAGCCGGGGCTTTGCACCGCTCGGCTCAAAGTTTTTTAGAGACGTTCTAAACTTCTTCGACTTGCGGCCTCAAGACATAGGACCCAACTCAGTGTCCAACATCTGCAACTTCCAAGTCTTCTGCGAGGTTTACCATGGAGAAGAGCCTAGTCTGCTGCTCTTCAGAGAGCTTTTTTACTTGAACCATCAAAATGAGTGCGCCAATGGGCCAAGTCTGGAGTTAGGTGGCATCTCCATCCAGCGGCGTAGGGACTGCCTTTTTCCTTACGCAGAGCCGCCGAGCCACCCAAAGGACTGGAACATGACTTGGTTCTATTGCCAAGATACGTCACCGGCTGATGAAAGTCCGCTGCCCGGCTTTCGCCCATCACGTCTGGAGTCAACACACCCACTGTCAGACAAACTGACTCCGGCGGAGCGCCAGCCTCTGCTCCCTACTATCAACAAGATCAAGGCTCTCCTGGGCAATGGTCTGAATGGAATCGATCTGGTCCGGGTCTGGATCTCGTGGCGGGTGATCCCATTGAGCCGCCGCCCCGGCTTAATGTGTGAGTACACGGGCCGAAAGGATGACCCTCAGAGACACAGCCGCAATGATCTTCCTGAAGACGTTGCAGAGGAGATGACCAAGGCTCTTTTAAACGAGAGCCTGGCAGACTGCGGAAGGACCGGGTTAGCCCCCTTCTGCAAGACCAACCCAGCCCCAGCGGTAAGCCGCCAATCTGATCATCCTATCTTCTTCTGTATATAACTTTCATCTGAACCGTTTGAAGAAATCATCATTGTATTTTTCAGGCTGACGACAAGTTCTGGCGGGTCAAATATGACCATGAGGCGGCCAAGAAGGCCAGAAAGGTGAAGAAAGCCGCCAAGAAAGCCGCCCCTCGCAAGAAAGGAAGCAGGCCTACTGCTTCTGAGCTGATGCAATTAAGCGACAGCTCCGAGTCAGAGGTAACCCCTGAGCCTTTAAGTCCTTACTGTATTTGTTGTTTGTTTCTGTCCGCCTTATCAATACTTGCTCGTTGTCAGGATGACACCGGCGCAAGTAACCCGGTGGCTGAAGAGGTAATGTCACATTCCTCCGACTCGGAGCCCTTGCCAAGGCTGAAAGTCCGAAGGGTAACCCGGAAAGTAAGCTTTTCACATCCTTTAGCTTATCAAGATCCTCAATTTATTTTGAAGCGACAGGTTCATGAGAGCCGGCGTCACACCCGGACCAGCAAGGACACCGACCTCTCCTCCGGGTTACCTGACGCATCAAGGAAGCGCCGAACTGAGGTGATTTCCCACTTGTACCCTTTTCATCCGTTGGCGGGTGTTATCCGTCGACCACTCAATTCCTCTGACTCAAATTATCAGGAGACCTCCCCCTCTTCGGGCGACTCTATGCAGTCGAGTCTTCCGGCTTTCAAGACCGCGCCCGGGTAATGACAACCATCTCATATTATACTTGTCTGCACTTACCCTTTTGTGCTTAACGTTTCTGTCCTTTCAGTGCCCAGGCAAAGCTCACCAAGAGAGCGAAGAAGACCAAGTCAGCCGGAGTGCCGGATTTACCTGAACCGGAGGTGACGGCTCAAGAACCGCCAGCTGCCTCCGCCTCCGAAGCCACCATTCCAACCGACAAGGCACCTGAGGCCGCTGCCCCAACTACCAAGGCAACTACAGAAGCTTCTGTTAACCCGGAGGCCTCCAGCTCGGCTCCACCAGCAGACGACCCGGACGTGGTAATCACCCGGACGGAGTTCGTTGAGCCGGGGAGACCTACCGTGCTGGCCAAGTGCTCCGCTAAGGGGGAGTTGCTGCAGCCCCACCGGGTGAACCTGGACCTCTCCGACTACACCAACCTGAGCATTGGAGAGCTCGTCTCTGGCTACATCAGCCAAGTGCATAAGAGCCGGGACGCAGAGGTTGCCATGGTGAACCAGATCCAGCAGAAATCTGAGGTATCATTCTGCTGTCCTCTTACTTACTGCATAGTTACCTTCACCATGCTAGCCCCCAAGTCGACGACTTATGATTGAATATGTTGTAGACTTAGGTTCCGGCTTTACTCAATTGAGCCGGCAGTTTGTAGATTGATACGTTCAATATGCATTAGCCCCCAAGTGCCAAGTGTCTTTGCTTGGAAAACGCTTGGGACTTATATAGTAACTGTTCATGCCATAACCCGGAAATTTATACAGGCTGCTGGCAAGAAGCTTGAGGCTGACCCTGCTGATGTCAAAAGCCGGCTGAAGATGCAAGAGATGGAGACCCGGAAGGCAAACGCCAAGTTCGTGTCCAGCATCGCCGCGCAAGAAAAGCTGAAGACGAAGTTCGACGCTGAGCGGAAGGCGTGGGCCGAAGAAAAGGCCGCATTGGTGAACCGGGCTGAACAGGCGGAGAAGGCTCTCTCCGAGAAGACTGCCGAGCTCTCCGGCCTAAAGCGCCAAGTGTCCCAGATGGTGGCCGCAATCTTCGGTAAGTCGTCGCGCCGGCTTTCATCAAGTTTAGAATGTTTATATCTCATAATTTCATCCTTGTCGGCGGCTTATCTGACTCTGTTTAAACAGGTCCCAGAAGTGCCAACCTCAACCAGAGCGTGGTAACCAAGCTGAAGGCCGTGTATACCCTGGTGGAGCAGCTCTACACCGGGTCACAGCGTGCCTTAGCTGTGGTGGCCCTATCCAACGAGGTGCTGACTCACCTGGCAGAAGTCCTTCGCCGGCTCGTTGTACTGCCTCAACGGATCCAAGAGCTGCGACGGGCCTCTGCAAGAGCCGGAGCGATCGCCGCGCTGAGCCGGGCCAAGGCATTCCTGCCGGAGTTAGACCCGGCGGACATCGCCCTTGGCTATCCAAGCCTGAAGGAAGACGGCTCAGCTTTCGATCAGAAGGACTTCGCAGCTTGTGTGAAGGCCGTACGCCCGGTGGCCACCCTTATCGGGAACGACACAGATCTGACCAAGTACCAGCCGGGTTACAATGCGGAGAATCAGAGGATTCCAACCCCTCGCTATGAAGCCCTCAACTTGATCCCGCCGGCTCATCAGCACACTTTCGCCCCGGAGATTGACCCGGCCGGGTTAATCGATGAGGAAGCCCAATTCGAAGCTCTCAGCGGCATCGACTGGAAGTCATCAACTTTCCAGTTCTTGGGATCAGCCGGAGGACAAGACAGGAACCAGCCGGAGACTTCAACTCAGCAAGCGTCGTAACTCGGCTGGCGGTTTACCAAACAATGCCTCACCCTTTTGGACTCAACGAGTCTTGTAATAGAGTAGGACCAACACTTTATTTTTGCCGTGTCACCGTGCACGTATTGAATGCTGAAGTCTTTTGAAGTTGTCTCTTTGATGTTTCTCCGGGTCCTAATCAATCCTTTGTTTTTCTTAATCTCAAAATAGTTGCTGTTTAACTATGCTGCACAGAAGGGCAAATCACAAGTCTCGAGGCGGCTTACCGCCCTGAGAATCATAAGTTTTAGATAACCTGGATAAGAATCAAAAAGGACTTGTCTTCAATGATATCCTGAATACAGCCGTAAGAACATACTTAACGGCCTGCAAGCATACTTCCGGTTTAGATAACCCGGAGAAGAAGGTTGGTACCGCAACTCCAGTTTACCTGTCTTATAACACCCATTGCGTTCAGCAATACTGTAAACCCAAGTTAAGCCGGCAAAGTGAGACCCGGCCGTACACACTTGGAATAATGAGACAAAACTGACTATAAACTGGAAGAACTTAGGGGCTTCCGGTTTGAATACGACCAGAGACCCGGCCCAAAGGGGTTATGCTAAGATTCGAATACGATCATATAGCCCCGAGTGGGTGTGGCGATGCCAATCAAGAGGGTATCGACAGCTATGTTCTCTTTGGTTCGAATACGACCCATGTTTGAACAGGAAGCCCCCAAGTGATTTTAAGAATTGTTTAACGACGCTGATTCGAATACGATCCACGTCGATTCTCAAAGGGGTTAAACTATGATTCAAATATGATCAGAGAAAACCTCCCAATGAGCTCGGCACTTTGCCAATCAAATGGGTATCGACAGCTATGTTCTCTTTGGTTCGAATACGACCCATGTTTGAACAGGAAGCCCCCAAGTGACCTTGTTGCTTATGGCTAGTTTCGGATACGATCATAAGCCGGATCCTCCTTCAAGTCATCATGTAATCTTGCAATGAAAACAACACGTGCATATTTGGAGGAAAAAGGACAGAGGTCCTGCTTTATTGCTTATCATAATATATACATGGCTGAGGGAAATATGTACATTATGAGAGCCGGTGGCTCAAGTGTAGTAAGGCCGAAGCTGAGCTATGTTCCACGGCCGACGGGTCTCTTCCTCTGACTTACGTGAATCTTTATGCTCCCGAATGTCAATGAGGTAGTATGACCCGTTGTGCAAATTCTTGCTGACCACAAAGGGCCCTTCCCAAGGCGGGGATAGCTTGTGTGCATCTGTTTGATCCTGGATGAGCCGGAGCACGAGATCGCCTTCCTGGAAGACCCGGGATTTAACCCGGCGGCTATGATAACGGCGCAGGTCTTGTTGGTAAATCGCTGAATGGGCTGCTGCCACATCACGCTGTTCGTCCAACAAGTCAAGAGCATCTTGGCGCGCCTGTTCATTATCCGCCTCAACATAAGCCGCCACTCGAGGTGAATCATGACGGATGTCACTGGGGAGGACGGCCTCTGCTCCAATAACCATGAAGAAAGGCGTGAAGCCTGTAGACCTGTTAGGAGTAGTGTTGATGCTCCATAACACGGAGGGCAACTCCTCCACCCAACAACCCGGCGTCCGTTGCAAAGGGACCAAAAGCCGGGGCTTGATGCCCTTCAGAATCTCCTGATTAGCTCTCTCAGCTTGACCATTGGATTGAGGATGAGCAACTGAGGAGACATCAAGTCGGATATGCTCACGTTGACAAAACTCTTCCATGGCGCCTTTGGATAGATTGGTGCCATTGTCAGTTATAATGCTGTGCGAAAAACCAAAACGGAAAATCACCTTTTTCATAAATTGAACCGCGGTGGCTGCATCGCACTTGCTAACTGGCTCAGCTTCCACCCACTTTGTGAATTTGTCAACTGCCACCAAGAGGTGGGTCTTCTTATCCTTGGACCTTTTAAAAGGCCCAACCATATCAAGCCCCCAGACCGCAAAGGGCCAAGTGATTGGGATCATCCTCAGCTCCTGAGCCGGCACATGAGCCCGTCGTGAGAACCTCTGGCAACCATCACATTTACTGACCAAGTCCTCCGCATCAGCATGAGCCGTCAGCCAAACCATGGCGAAAAGCCTTGGCCACAAGAGATTTTGAACCGGCGTGATGGCCACAATCCCCTTCATGAATCTCACGCAAGATCTCTTGACCTTCCTCAGGGGAGACACAACGCTGAAACGCCCCTGTAACACTGCGATGATGCAACTCGCCATCGATAACGTTGACTTAGCCCGCCGGGTTATTTGCCTGGCCAAAGCTTCATCCTCAGGCAACTCACCCCGGGTCATGTAAGCCAAGTAGGGCATTGTCCAGTCCGGTATGATGTGGAGAGCCGCCACCAGTCGCGCCTCCGGGTCAGGGACAGCCAAGTCTTCCTCTGTAGGCAGCTTAACAGAAGGATTATACAGGACATCCAGGAAAGTATTAGGCGGCACCGGCTTTCGCTGAGAGCCTAGCCGGCTTAGAGCATCAGCCGCCTCATTCTTCCTGCGATCAATGTGCTCCACTTGGTAACCCTGAAAGTGCCCAGCAATGGCATCAACCTCGCGGCGATAAGCCGCCATGAGAGGGTCTTTGGAATCCCACGTTCCTGATACCTGTTGAGCCACCAAGTCTGAGTCACCGAAGCACCTTACCCGGCTTAAACTCATCTCTTTAGCCATCCGAAGACCATGGAGCAAGGCCTCGTACTCAGCCGCGTTGTTAGTGCAAGGAAAAAGCAACTGCAGCACATAATGGAACTTGTCACCTTTAGGGGAAGCCAATACAACTCCAGCCCCCGAGCCCTCCAACTGCCTGGACCCATCGAAGTGAATAGTCCAATATGTGTTATCCGGCTTTTGCTCGGGCACTTGTGACTCTGTCCAATCATTGATGAAATCCACCAAGGCCTGAGATTTTACAGCAGTGCGTGGCACATATTTGAGACCGTGAGGTCCCAGCTCGATAGCCCACTTAGCCACTCTCCCTGTGGCCTCTCTGTTTTGAATGATGTCACCAAGAGGGGCAGAACTGACCACAGTGATGGGATGACCCTGGAAGTAATGCTTAAGTTTTCGGCTTGCCATGAACACACCGTAAACAAGCCTCTGCCAATGCGGATATCGCTGCTTGGACTCAATGAGCACTTCGCTGACATAATAAACCGGCCGCTGAACCGGATGCTCCTTACCCTCCTCCTTGCGCTCCACCACCATAGCCACACTGACGGCTCGTGTGTTCACCGCCACATATAATAACAAGGGCTCCTTATCAACCGGAGCAGCAAGGACTGGAGGCTCTGCCAGCTGCTTCTTCAAATCCTCAAAGGCAGTATTGGCTGCGTCATTCCAGACAAAGTTATCAGTTTTCTTCATCAACTGATATAATGGCATGGCCTTCTCACCCAAACGGCTTATAAACCGGCTTAAAGCAGCGATGCGACCCGCCAAACGCTGAACGTCATTTATACATGCCGGCTTAGCCAGGGAGGTGATGGCCTTGATCTTCTCCGGGTTAGCCTCAATGCCTCTATTAGAAACCAAAAAACCCAAGAGCTTGCCTGCAGGAACACCAAAAACACATTTGGCCGGGTTAAGCATCATCTTGTAAACCCGGAGATTATCAAAGGTTTCTCTCAAATCATCTATCAGGGTTTCCTCTTTTATGGACTTAACCACAATATCGTCCACATAAGTGTGAGCATTGCGCCCAATCTGTTTATGAAGACAGTTCTGTACACAACGCTGGTAAGTCGCCTGTGCACACTTGAGCCCAAAAGGCATGGATACATAGCAGAAGGCTCCAAAGGGAGTGATGAACGCCGTCTTCTCCTGGTCCTTAACTGCCATTTTAATCTGATGATATCCGGAATAAGCATCCAGGAAACTTAAGCGCGCACAACCGGCCGTAGCATCAATAATTTGATCAATACGGGGAAGGGCAAAAGGATCAGCCGGGCACGCCTTATTTAAGTCCGTGTAGTCCACACACATCCGCCAGGTGCCGTTCTTCTTGAGTACGAGCACCGGGTTAGCCAACCACTCTGGGTGGAAGACTTCAACAATAAACCCGGCCGCCAAGAGCCGGGCCACCTCTTCACCAATAGCTTTCCGCCTCTCTTCATTAAACCGCCGAAGGAACTGCCTGACCGGCTTAAATTTCAGATCAATATTGAGAGTGTGCTCAGCGAGTTCTCTAGGTACACCTGGCATGTCAGAAGGTTTCCATGCGAAGATGTCCCTATTCTCACGGATGAACTCGATGAGCGCGCTTTCCTATTTTGGATCCAGATTGGCACTGATGCTAAACTGCTGAGATGAGTCACCTGGAACAAAATCAACAAGTTTAGTCTCATCAGCCGACTTAAATTTCATTGCCGGCTCTTGCTCTGTAGTTGGCTTTTTCAGAGAGGTCATATCTGTTGGGTCAACATTGTCTTTGTAAAACTTCAACTCCTCTGTTGCACAAACAGATTCTGCATAAGCCGCATCGCCTTCCTCACACTCCAGAGCCACTTTCCGGCTGCCGTGAACCGTAATGGTCCCATTGTGACCCGGCATCTTGAGCTGTAAGTACACATAACATGGCCGAGCCATGAACTTGGCGTAAGCCGGCCGCCCAAATATAGCATGGTACGGGCTTCTTATCTTAACCACCTCAAAGGTCAATTTTTCCACCCTGTAGTTGTTCTCATCTCCAAAGGCCACTTCCAATTCGATCTTGCCGACTGGATAAGCCGACTTACCAGGTACCACACCATGGAAGATAGTGTTTAACTGGCTGAGGTTCTTATCAACCAACCCCATACGGCGAAAAGTCTCATAATAGAGGATGTTGATGCTGCTGCCTCCATCCATGAGCACCTTTGTGAATTTATATCCTCCCACTTGAGGAGCCACCACTAAGGCCAAGTGGCCCGGGTTATCCACCCGGGGAGGGTGATCCTCCCTACTCCACACTATAGGCTGCTCGGACCACCGCAAGTAGCGTGGAACCGCCGGCTCAACAGCATTCACAGCCCTCTTATGAAGCTTCTGATCTCGCTTACACAGGCTGGTGGTAAACACATGATACTGCCCACCGCTAAGCTGCTTTGGATTGGTCTGATAACCCCCCTGCTGCTGCTGATGACCCTGGCCAGACTGTTGATTGAAGCCCCCTTGACCGTTCTGAGGATTAGAATTTGAGCCGCCGCCCGGGCCATGATAGCCGCCGGCGCCTGAGCCGCCGCCCGGGCCATTGTAATTCTTAAAGGCCTTCATGATTGCACAATCCTTCCACAGATGAGTCGCTGGCTTCTCTCTAGAGCCATGCCTTGGACAAGGCTCATTCAACAACTGCTCCAGCGTCGGACCTGACCCGCCGCCTCGGGGAGGGGGCCTCCCCTTACGTCGCTGGTTATTCCCTTGTGAGCTGGCGTTGGCCACAAACTCTAGGCTGCCGTCAGCCTTGCGCTTGCCTCCTCCTTGGTTCCCCGGGTTATGCTGAGGACCCTTGCCATTGCCGTTCTTCTTTCCCTTCCCTGTCCTTTCATCATCTGAAGGGGGATCCTTGGTACCATCAGAATCGGCGTACTTGACAAGAGCCGCCATTAGTGTACCCATATCATTGCAGTCGCGCTTAAGCCGCCCGAGTTTCATCTTCAGGGGCACAAAACGACAATTCTGCTCCAACATTAAGACTGTTGAGCCGGCATCCATCTTATCCGATGAATGTATGATCTCCTTGACCCGGCGAACCCAATGAGTCGTGGATTCACCCTCCTGCTGCTTACAGTTAGTCAAATCCACAATTGACATAGACTACCTACAGGTATCTTTGAAGTTTTGGATGAACCGGGCTTTCAGCTCAGCCCAAGACCCGATGGAATTCGGTGGTAGCCCTTTCAACCAAGTGCGGGCGGTCCCATCCAACATCATGGTGAAGTACTTGGCCATTGCCGCCTCACTGACCTCCAGTAGTTCCATGGCCATCTCGTAACTCTCGATCCAGGCTGCGGGTTGTAAGTCAGCCGTGTAATTGGGCACCTTCCTAGGGCCTTTGAAGTCCTTGGGTAGACGTTCATTGCGGATAGCTGGCACTAAGCAAGGGACACCCCCAGTCCTGGTAGGGATACCCACATCGACGGACGTCGTCGGATAAGCCGGGGGAGTCTGGTAAGCCGTCAACTGAGGCACCTGCTCCGCCTCTTGCCGCGCTCTGTCTTGGTCTGCTGCGTGAAAGGCTCCATTATGAGCCGGGCCATGGCCAGGGGGCGGGTCATGGCGTCGGACGTTACTTGAGCCGGTCGCTGAGACCATGTGTCTGCTGTAACTTGGGCTCCGGCCTGGACGAGGGGTCGAGTGGATCCTGTCCCGGCTGTAGGAGTACGCCTCTTGTTGTGCCAGTGCTGTCTGAAGGAGTTCCCTGACCTGGCGGGTTTCAATAGCCGTCGGAGAGTCGCCGTCGACTGGGAGAGCCGCCAGCCGTGCTGCCGCAGCGACCATGTTCTCCAGCGGGTTATTATAATGACCCGGTGGTATTGGCACGTACTGAGGCGGGGCAGGGGGCACCTGGGGAGGCCCCATCACTTGTGGCTGAATAGGGGTCCCAGACCTGGGCACTATGACCCCTGGCGGGTTACTAGACCCTGCACCTGGCGTGTTGAAGAGCTTGCGTGGATCGTAAACCGGAGGGAGTCGAGATTGGGCCTTTTGATGCCTCCTTCTCAGGACCTCATTGGACGTGTTTTGATCCATCGTGAGCTGGAAGGACCGCGCCTGAATCAGCTGAGTTTGGGCATCGAGAGCCGCCCTCTCCGCAGCCATCCTGATCCCTTCCGCTGCAAGATCCTCCTTAGCTTTCACTAGATCCAATTTTAGCTGTGCCACCTCCGCATCGTGCTGGGCTTGATCTACCGGGTCAACCGTGGCGGTTAACAGGGCCGTCATCTTGTCCATGAGATCCATCAGTACCTGAGCCGGAGAAGGCACCGGGTTTCCCGCTCCAGCAGCGGGGTTCTGAACAGGCTGCGCACCAGCCATAAAGACTCCAACCTGACTTGGCAGCTCAAATAGGTCCGGAATACTGTCACCATCGGAACAACCCATGAGCCTGCCATCTTGAAGTTGGTACAACGAGTTTGACTCATCGGTGGCCGACTCGCCGTCAGAGCCGGCGGCCGTCTCATCACCAGATCCAGATCGATCAGAGAGTCCTCCATGGATACACCCCACAAAAGCATGCCTTAAGGCAGGCCGGGCCCGGGCGGGTCGCGCACGCTGAGCCGTCTCGACGAGATCGGCGCAGAGACCCGGCTCAGGGCCCGGCTCACCAATCTTGCCAATGAAAACATGAATTCCGCCGAAGGGGACCCGGTACCCGTACTCAATTGAGCCGGCGTCGGGGCCCCAGTTTGCATCGTCGATGTAGAGCTTGCCGCGACGACTCTTGGTCATCCGGCCCACAGCGTATCCCTTGAGCCCTTCGAAGCTGCCCTTCAAGAACTCAAATCCACCGTGCGCTGGCCCCACGGTGGGCGCCAACTGTCGTGGAATTGTCCCGGCAGATGTCCTCGAGCTAGGACTTAGTGGTGGAGCCATCGCAACTAGGAAGCTTAAAGGGGTTAAGCGGGACAAGGAATACGAGGGTTTATACTGGTTCGGCCCCTTACGGTGAAGGTAAAAGCCTACGTCCAGTTTGAGGTGGTATTGATTAGGGTTTCGATAACCAGGGAGCCAATCTGCTATGCCCGGCTCTCGATGAGATTGTTCTTGTCCCTAAACCGCTGCCGGGTCGTCCCTTTATATAGGGAGGCTGACGCCCAGCAGCTCTCAGAGTCCCTGCCGGCTCATAAGAGTGTCCGGCTCGGACTCTCAACTATCCTTGCCTTACACTACAAGTTCTACCATAATAATGATTGTAACTACGGGCCTTCAGCCATATCCGGGTCTTAAGCCCATCTCTGGCCCATCGTCTTCAGGCATGGCGCCGGGCTTCCGGCAATGACCATATGAGTAACCCGGCCCCTCCTGGCGGGTGACTCTAAGGTCTATATCCTCAACACCGTTCGAATGTTTATTGTGAAGACTATATGTTGCAATTTCTATCCGTTGATTCTACTTATCTATTTGTCTATCAAGATGCTAACGGATGTCACCCTCTTCAGGATGGCTCCGCCAACGCGTCGGAATCTGGATCGCAATGAAGGGAGTCAGGCGAACCCTCCGCCACCACCTCCGCCTCCGGAGGTATGGCAAGCTATCATGGCAGCCACCAACGCCAATGCTCAGATGATTCTGCAACTCTTGCAAGAACGCACCCAAGGGCAAGGCAATCAAGGCAATCAAGGTCAAGGCAACAATCAGCCTCACTTCGCTACCCTCAACCAGTTTCTCGCAAATCAGCCCAAGTCTTTCAGCTACTGTGCCGAGGCCACGGATGCCGATGATTGGCTCGTGGACATCAACAAGCATTTTGAATGTAGCAATGTCAGGCCTGAGGACTATGTCAGGTTCACTTCTTTCCAGCTCAAGGACCAAGCTGCTGATTGGTATCAACAATACAAAGATTCCAGAGGAGGTCGTGTGATCACTTGGACTGACTTCTGTCGGGACTTCAAAGCGCACCACATTCCACAAAGTGTTGTTGAGAGCAAGCGTGAGGAGTTCCGCAATCTCAAGCAAGGCAACATGTCTGTGTATCAATACAACATCCAGTTTCAGAAACTTGCTCGCTTCGCTAAACAAGACGTTCCTGATGAAAATAGTATGATCTATCACTTCAGAGGTGGCCTTAGAGAGATCTGCAGTTAGCTCTCGTTCTTGTTGAGCCTACTCAGTTTGATCAATTCTATAACATGGCACTGAAGCAAGAGGCTGCTCAGCTCAAGTGTGAGGCTTCTAAGAAGAGAGTCAGAGATGCAGTTCAGTCGTCTTCTTCCTCACTTGTAGCAGTTAAGCAACAGAAGTTCTGGTTGCCTCCTCCTCCTCTGTTTCGTCAGCCTTACCAGCAGAAGAACAAAGGTGGCCATGGTTCTTCCAACTCTTCCAACTCTGGCTATCAGAACAAGTCTCAGAATCAAGCTCAAAAGTCCAATGCTCCTTATCACCGTCCACTCTCAGAGGTGACTTGCAACAAGTGTCAGCAGAAAGGTCACTATGCTAACAAGTGCTTCAACCAAAGGCGTCTTCCGCCTCCTCCTCCTGTCAGATCTTCCAGCAATGCAGTGGTCAAGCATAATCCAAAGTCTGCAAAGGTGAGAACATGATGAATGCAGCTCAAGCGGAGGAATCTACTGATGTGATAATAGGTAATCTCTCAGTTAATGATATTCCTGCAAAAGTCTTATTTGATACTGGTGCATCGCATTCTTTCTTGTCATACCCATTTGCATCGAAGCACAATGTTGACACAGAGATTTTATCCAAAGTTATGCAAGTTGTTTCTCCGAGAAAGCTTTTGACTTCTAGTTTGGTTGCTCCCGATATTTCCATCAATATGGGGAACTATAAATTTCTGTCTTCTCCAGTTGTTCTTGGTGACTCGGATATTGATCTTATTCTCGGGATGGACTGGCTTTCTAAGCACAAGGCTCAACTTGATTGTGCTGCCAGGGAAATTCAATTGACACACTCTTCTGAGGATATGATCATTTATGTCGCTCGTGATGAAACCATTCGGTTGTTTTCTCTCAATGAGAAGGGCGAATTGAATGCCATCTCTCAATTTCCAGTCGTTTGTGAGTATCAAGATGTCTTTCCAGAAGAGCTTCCGGGTATGCCTCCTCACCGGCCAGTTGAGTTCGTTATCGATCTTGAGCCGGGAACTGAACCCGTTTGCAAGCGTCCATACAAGCTTGGACCTAACGAGCTGAAGGAATTGAAGAAACAGCTCGATGAACAAGAGCGTCTGGGTTTGATCAGACCGAGTTCATCTCCATGGGGTTGTGGTGTTCTTTTTGTAAAGAAGAAGGATGGCACGGACCGACTTTGTGTTGACTACCGTCCATTGAACAAGAAGACAATCAAGAACAAGTATCCACTTCCCAACATCAATGAGCTATTTGAGCAACTCAAAGGTGCTAAAGTATTCTCCAAGCTTGACCTTCGTATGGGTTATCATCAGATTCGCATTCGTGAAGAAGATATTCCCAAGACAGCATTCAGCACAAGCTTTGGTTCTTATGAATATACTGTCGTGTCTTTCGGCCTTGTCAATGCTCCTCCAGTATTCTCTCGGGTGATGAATTTCATCTTCAACCCCTATACTAATGAATTCGTTCTGGTGTATCTTGATGATATCTTGGTCTTCTCCAAGAATAAGAAGGATCATGCCAAACATTTGTGATTGGTGCTCGACAAGCTCAGAGAGTATCAATTCTATGCAGAGTTCTCTAAATGTGAGTTTTGGATCGATGAAGTTCTTTTCCTTGGTCACATCATCTCTGCCAAGGGCATCGCTGTTAACCCCGAGAAGGTGTCCGCAATTATGAATTGGGAACCTCCTCAGAATGTCAAGCAGCTCCGCAGTTTTCTTGGTCTTGCAAGCTATTGCCGAAGATTCGTTGAGAATTTCTCCAAGATTGCAAAGCCTCTTTCCAACCTCCTCCAGAAGCATGTGAAGTATGTCTGGTCTCCTGAGTGTGACGTTGCTTTCAACACTCTCAAAGAGAAACTAGTCACAGCTCCTGTCTTAACTCCTCCTGATGAATCTAAGCCATTTGAAGTTTTCTGTGATGCTTCTCTCCAAGGTCTCGGTGCTGTGTTAATACAAGAGAAGAAAGTTGTGGCCTATACCTCTCGTCAGTTGAAGCCCAATGAAAAGAACTACCCCACTCACGATCTTGAGTTGGCGGCAGTTGTCCATGCATTAATAACGTGGAGACATCTCTTGTTGGGAAGACAAGTGGACATATTCACCGATCACAAGAGTCTCAAGTACATCTTCACCCAGCCCAACCTCAATCTCAGGCAGACTCGATGGGTCGAAATGATTCAAGAGTACAATCCGAGTATTGAATATACTCCAGACAAAGCAAATGTCATTGTAGATGCTTTAAGCAGGAAGGCTTATTGCAACAGCTTAATTCTCAAGCCATTCCAACCGGATCTTTGTGAAGCTTTCCGCAAGCTGAATCTCCAAGTTGTTCCTCAAGGCTTTCTTGCCAACCTCATAGTCTCTCCTACTTTGGAAGATCAAATTCGTGAGGCACAACTCCTTGATGCCATGGTGAAGAAGGTGAAACGTGGTATCGACAAGGGTCTTTCCAAATACAAGTGCTATCGCATTGATGATAGAGACACTTTGTTCTTCGAGGACCGGATTGTGGTTCCTAAAGGTGATCTAAGGAAAGTCATAATGAACGAGGCGCACAATTCTCTCCTTTCCATTCATCCTGGAAGTACGAAGATGTACCATGACCTCAAGCAGTCGTATTGGTGGACTCGAATGAAGCGAGAAATTTCTCAATTCGTGAATGAATGTGATGTCTGTCGAAGAGTGAAAGCAGAACACCAACGACCAGCTGGTCTCCTCCAACCTCTTGCTATCCCAGAATGGAAGTTTGATCATATCAAAATGGACTTCGTGACTGGTTTTCCAAAGTCCAAGCGCGGAAATGATGCTATCTTCGTCATCATCGACAAGCTTTCTAAAGTGGCTCATTTTCTTCCAGTCAAAGAATCCATCACAGCAGCTCAGTTGGCAGAACTATACACCTCCAGAATTGTCTCCTTGCACGGCATTCCACAATTGATTTCTTCAGATCGTGGAAGCATCTTCACCTCTAAGTTCTGGGACTCCTTCCAGAAGGCCATGGGCACCAACATTCGCTTCAGCACAGCTTTCCATCCTCAAACTAGTGGCCAAGTCGAGCGAGTCAACCAAATTCTTGAAGATATGCTCAGGGCTTGTGTCATTTCCTTTGGCATGAAATGGGAAGATTGTCTTCCATATGCTGAATTCTCCTACAACAACAGCTTCCAAGCAAGTTCGGGCAAGGCCCTATTCGAGATTCTCTATGGCAGAAAGTGCCATACTCCTCTCAATTGGTCAGAGACTGGTGAACGCCAACTTCTTGGCAATGACTTAATCACAGAAGCTGAAGAAATGTGTAAAGTCATCCGTGATAATCTCAAAGCCGCGCAATCGCGCCAGAAGAGTTACTATGATAGTAAGCACCGTGATGTGGCTTTCGAGATCGGAGACCATGTCTACCTCTGTGTCTCTCCAATGAAAGGCACTCATCGCTTCGGTATCAAAGGGAAGCTTGCCCCTAGATACGTGGGTCCTTTCAAGATCGTTGGCAGAAGAGGCGACCTCGCCTATCAACTTGAGCTTCCTTCCAACTTCGCGAACGTGCATGATGTGTTCCACGTGTCACAGCTCCGCAAGTGCTTCAAGACTCCTGAGCGCACTATCAACTTCGAAGAGATTGACCTCCAAGAAGATTTGTCTTATCATGAGCACCCCGTTGCTATTCTTGAAGAAACTGAGCGCAAGACTCGCAACAAGTCAATCAAATTCCTGAAAGTGAAGTGGTCGCACCATTCCGACCGGGAAGCCACCTGGGAACGCGAGGACCATCTCCGTTCCGAATATCCGGAGTTCTTTTAGTCCTAGATCTCGGGACGAGATCCTCTTGTAGTGGTGGAGTGTTGTAACACCCCGGATGTAACTTTCCATATTTGTAATTCCAACTCTTGCCATTTTCAGCTATGTGTTATGATATTCCCTCCGTGGTCGGGTTTTGTATTTCATTTTGCATTTTGTTCATGCCATGAATTTCATATCATGTCATCATGTGCATTGCATTTGCATACGTGTTCGTCTCTTGCATCCGAGCATTTTCCCCGTTGTCCGTTTTGCAATCCGGCGCTCCCATCTCCTCCGGCGCATCCCTCTTGTTTTCTTTCGTGAGCGGGTGTCAAACGTTCTCAGAATGGACCGAGGCTTGTCAAGTGGCCTTGGTATACCACCGGTAGACCACCGGTCAAGTTTCGTTTCATTTGGAGGTCGTTTGGTACTCCAACGGTTAACCGGGTAACCGCAAAGTCCATTTGTGTGTTCCGGCAAAACCCCCTAAAACCCAGCCCAAAACCCACCAAACTCTCTTCCATGCTGTAGGTCGTTCGATCACGATCGTGTGGGCGAAAACCGCACCTCATTTGGACTCTCCTAGCTCCCTCTACCTATAAATAGGTGCTCCCCTCCGAAAATCCCGCAGATCAAACCCTAGACCCGCTCCCTCTCCGCCGCCGGACACGTCCGGGCGGAGCCGGACGCGTCCACCACCGCCCACCGACCAATCCAGAGCCGACACTTCAGCGCCTCCGGCCTCCCACCGCCGCCGGCCCGGCGAGCCCAAGGAGGGCCCACCCGAGCCCAGTCGCCGCCACCGCGCCCTTCGCCTCCTCCCGCGCCGAGCCGCCCCCGATTGGCGCCGCCTCGCCTT
>NC_057802.1:265975501-265982310 GCF_018294505.1 Triticum aestivum
CGCCGCGCGCCGCCTCCCCGCCGCCACGCCTCCCCGCGCCGCCGGCCACCGCCGCCGCGGCGTCCGCCACCTCGGGTCACCCCCTCGCCGGCCACCCCGACCGCCGGCGCCCCTCTCCCTCCAGCTCCGGCGAGCAGTCCCGCAGCAGCCGCCGGCCCCGCCTCGACCTCGGTTCCCGTGCCCGGATCTGGTCAAACGAGGTTGACCCGAGACCCCCCGAATTTTTCCCAAGTTATTTTCTGTCACAGCATGTGCACCTGTTCATCATGGCATAACTCACTGTGCATAGCTCCGTTTCGCGCATGTAATATATCGAATTGCTTGCCTCGTGATGCTCTTCATTTTGTTCAATTGCACCATGTTCATTAGGGGCCATCTTGATGCCCAAATCTCTGGTGCAAGAGTGCCACTTGCTGTTATCTGCTGGTTCTTAGCAGAACTTGGAGATTTGTCATTTTTGTATCATTTAATCTGTGCATCTTATGGGCATGAGCTCTACGTGTGTTTTGTTGTATGCCATGCAATATTTCCCGTGGAGTATGCCATGTATTTTTGTGATCTCTGTGGTGACTAGCACAAGCACGCAAACTAGGCTCCGTAATGTTTCTGATTTCAGAGACTTAGTATTTTCTCCCAAGTCTTTGTCTGCTGTAATTTTGTTGCCATGTAAACTTGATGCTACAGAGAGATCCATGCATATTTTGGAGATGTTCAGTAAGGATGTTTTGTAGATATAGTTGTAATTGATCCATTCCTGCAATTGTTTGCAATTATAGAGTGCCATAGCATGACTCAATCTTGCTCTACTTTTGCTATAAAATATTTCTGGCAGTTTCTTAACATGATTTGCAATCTTGCCAAGCTTATTGTGGTTGATCCGTACATGCTATGCTATTGTTCTTGCCATGGTTAGCTTCATAAGCATGCCTTATTTCTGTAGGTGTGCTTGGTGTGTAGTTCATTGCTCGGTAGTGAGTGCATCAAGCTCACAAAGAGGCCTACATATTAATATTTCTGTCATGCTCTATTTTCTGCTAAGTCTGAAACCTGATAACGAAACTTGCTATGTTTACATGCTTGCCATCATACGTTCGGGTCCATTTTGGCTTATGGTCAGTAAGGGACTTTTGTCATGTGCTTTTAGTACAACACTACCATGCCTTGTTTTGCTATGTTAAGTTCCTTTAGCATGTTGATTTCGTGCTCTGAACTTTGCTACCTGATGCTGTTTACTGCCATGTCCAGTTTTTCACCAAGTCTGTGAACCTGTAATTTTTTGCACTTTTGCCATGCTTGTTTGAGCTTGATATGTTGTGAACTAGCCGTAGCTCAGTGTTCATCTTTTGTCAAGCATCTACTGTAGTTTACTGTCATGTGCTTTGTTGCTATGTTGGGGTGTTGTAGCATTGTTGTTTGTTGTATTTTAAGTGCTATCTTGTTGTTTATCGCAGATTAGTGTCATTTTTGTTTTGCTTGCCATTTGCAAACCGTGCATCCGATTCCGGTGATCTTTATATCGATTTCGACCGAAATCATCTCATCTTTCCAGTGGCATGCTTGGTTTGCCAAGTTACTTCCATGTTCATCATTTTCCTTCCGGAGCACGCATATGCATCGCATATCATATCTTGCATATCATACATGTTTTGCATCATGTTGCTTGCGCATTTCTCGTTGTTGATTGTGGTTCCGTTTGTTGTGTTCTTGTCTTGGGTAGCGCCGGGAGACGGGTTCGTGAACGAGGAACCTGTCGAGTACGCTTACGAGGATCAAGCTTTCGACAACTCTGAGAACCTTGCAGGCAAGATGACCACCCCTCGAAATCACTTCTATCTTTGCTATGCTAGTTGTTCGCTCTATTGCCATGCTCCGCTACCTATCACTTGCTATATCATGTCTCCCATTTTAGCCATGTCAGCCCTAACCATCCTTTCCTAGCAAACCGTTGTTTGGCTAAGTTACCGCTTTTGCTCAGCCCCTCTTATAGCGTTGCTAGTTGCAGGTGAAGTTGAAGTTTGTTCCATGTCGGAACATGGATATGTTGGGATATCACAATATCTCTTATTTAATTAATGCATCTATATATTTGGTAAAGGGTGGAAGGCTCGGCCTTATGCCTGGTGTTTTGTTCCACTCTTGCCGCCCTAGTTACTGTTATACCGGGTTTATGTTCCTTGAGTTTGCGTTCCTTACACGGTCGGGTGATTTATGGGACCCCCTTGACAGTTCGCCTTGAATAAAACTCCTCCAGCAAGGCCCAACTTTGGTTTTACCATTTGCCGCCTAAGCCGTTTCCCCCGGGTTTTCGCGAGCCCGAGGGTCATCTTTATTTAAACCCGCGGGCCAGTGTTCCTCTGAGTGCTGGTCCAAACTAGAGCCACTTGCAGCGCCACCTTGGAGAAACTCGAGGATTGGTTTTAGCTGTACGTAGTGTTCATCCGGTGTGCCCTGAGAACGAGATATGTGCAGCTCCTATCGGGATTTGTCGGCACATTCGGGCGGCTTTGCTGGTCTTGTTTTACCATTGTCGAGATGTCTTGTAAACCGGGATTCCGAGACTGATCGGGTATTTCCGGGAGAAGGTTTATCCTTCGTTGACCGTGCGAGCTTATGATGGGCTAAGTTGGGACACCCCTGCAGGGTATTATCTTTCGAAAGCCGTGCCCGCGGTTATGAGGCAGATGGGAATTTGTTAATGTCCGGTTGTAGATAACTTGTCACTTGACCCAATTAAAATACATCAACTGCGTGTGTAGCCGTGATGGTCTCTTCTCGGCGGAGTCCGAGAAGTGAACACGGTCTGTGTTATGTATGACGTAAGTAGGTGTTCAGGATCACTTCTTGGTCATTGCTAGTTGACGTCCGTTCCGTTGCTTCTCTTCTCGCTCTCATTTGCGCAAGTTAGCCACCATATATGCTTTTGCCGCTGCAGCTCCACCTCTTTGCACCTCCCTTTCCTACAAGCTTAAATAGTCTTGATCTCGCGGGTGTGAGATTGCTGAGTCCCCGTGACTCACAGATTCTACCAAAACAGTTGCAGGTGCCAACGATGCCAGTGCAGATGATGGCGTCGATCTCAAGTGGGAGTTCGACGAGGAACGTGGTCGTTACTACGTGTCTTTTCCTGATGATCAGTAGTGGAGCCCAGTTGGGACGATCGGGGATCTAGCATTTGGGGTTATCTTATTTTCATCTGGATTTTGACCGTAGTCGGTCTATATGATTGTATTTTGGATGATGTATGATGATATTTATGTATTGTGTGAAGTGGCGATTGTAAGCCAACTCGTTATCCCATTCTTGTTCATTACATGGGATTGTGTGAAGATGACCCTTCTTGCGACAAAACCACTATGTGGTTATGCCTCTAAGTCGTGCCTCGACACGTGGGAGATATAGCCGCATCGTGGGCGTTACAAGTTGGTAATCAGAGCCATCCCCGACTTAGGAGCCCCCTGCTTGATCGAATCGCTGGCGTTGTTGAGTCTAGATCAAAAATGTTTTGAGTCTTAGGATTATATATATCGGAGAGTAGGATTCTTTTTACTCCTCAGTCCCTTCGTCGCTCTGGTGAGGTCCCCTGGCGTAGAAGTTTTGACTATTCTCTCCTCAAATTTCACTAAAAAAAATTTAGGATCACGCGGGTATCTTGGAATCGTTCCGATGGATTTGTGACGAGAACATTGTTCTTGGTGCCTCCTGACATTTAGGGGTTGTGGCAGTGTCCCGGGGAGTTGAGCTCCGAGGTGTTGTCGTCACAATTTTATCGTTGCAGTTCTGGAATACCTGAGTTTCGCCGACATCGAAATCTCTTTTATGCAGTTGTTGGTGAGATCACCTCGACGCCACCCAGTACTGGGGCGGGAGTTCGGGAGTATTGCCATAACTTGTATAACGGATGTTTTTCGAAGGTTGAGGTAAACGATTTCTGAAGGTTTCTTGGTTATGTGTTGACGGATGGATACAGCTGGATCTTGGGATTGTTAGTTTGGGTGATATATTTTGTGTCCCCTGTATCCCCTACACCAGATTGCATAACCAGAAAGTTTCGGGAGTTTATAAGTGGGAATTCAAGTAGCCTTAGGATATCTTTCCGACAGAAGCATGATATGAGATTGGGGTTTGACGTCTAGTGGTCCGCCTTTCCACGGTTGATTTTACAGTGGTCTCGTTGTGTCTTAAAGAGTCCATGGCTTTGCCGACTCGGGGACGCTTCGTATGTCATGTGCACAGCCTTGTACATGATGGTGCTGTACGATTGAGCCCGTGTGGGCCCCACCACGAAAACCTCGGACGAAATATCTATCATATGTTTGTTCCGTATTATTCTGCAAGCCAATACTTGTTTTGTTTTGTATTGTGCTATTCGAGTTACTTCGAATTCATATGTTGATTCCATATCTTTTTCAAGTGGCTTCTCAACTTATGGAAGTGTGATGATTTACTACGGAATTCATTCGTTCATCTTCGTTCGAATGTTTATTGTGAAGACTATATGTTGCAATTTCTATCCGTTGATTCTACTTATCTATTTGTCTATCAAGATTCTAACGGATGTCACCCTCTTCAGGATGGCTCCGCCAACGCGTCAGAATCCGGATCGCAATGAAGGGAGTCAAGCGAACCCTCGGCCACCACCTCCACCTCCGGAGGCATGGCAAGCAATCATGGCAGCCACCAACGCCAATGCTCAGATGATTCTGCAACTCTTGCAAGAACGTACTCAAGGGCAAGGCAATCAAGGTCAAGGCAACAATCAGTTTCACTTTGCCACTCTCAACCAGTTTCTCGCAAATCAGCCCAAGTCTTTCAGCTACTGTGCCGAGGCCACGGATGCCGATGATTGGCTCGTGGACATCAACAAGCATTTTGAATGTAGCAATGTCAGGCCTGAGGACTATGTCAAGTTCGCTTCTTTCCAGCTCAAGGACCAAGCCGCTGATTGGTTTCAGCAATACAAAGATTCCAGAGGAGGTCGTGTGATCACTTGGACTGACTTCTGTCGGGACTTCAAAGCGCACCACATTCCACAAAGTGTTGTTGAGAGCAAGCGTGAGGAGTTCCGCAATCTCAAGCAAGGAAACATGTCTGTGTATCAATACAACATTCAGTTTCAGAAACTTGCTCGCTTCGCTAAACAAGACGTTCCTGATGAGAAGAGCATGATCTATCACTTCAGAGGTGGCCTTAAAGAGGATCTGCAGTTAGCTCTCGTTCTTGTTGAGCCTACTCAGTTTGATCAATTCTTTAATATGGCACTGAAGCAAGAGGCTGCTCAGCTCAAGTGTGAGGCTTCTAAGAAGAGAGTCAGAGACGCAGTTCAGTCTTCTTCTTCCTCACTTGTGACAGCTAAGCAACAGAAGTTCTGGTTACCTCCTCCTCCTCCGTTTCGTCAGCCTTGGTTATGTGTAAAGTCATCCGTGATAATCTCAAAGCCGCGCAATCGCGCCAGAAGAGTTACTATGATAGTAAGCACCGTGATGTGGCTTTCGAGATCGGAGACCATGTCTACCTCCGTGTCTCTCCAATGAAAGGCACTCATCGCTTCGGTATCAAAGGGAAGCTTGCCCCTAGATACGTGGGTCCTTTCAAGATCGTTGGCAGAAGAGGCGACCTCGCCTATCAACTTGAGCTTCCTTCCAACTTCGCGAACGTGCATGATGTGTTCCACGTGTCACAGCTCCGCAAGTGCTTCAAGACTCCTGAGCGCACTATCAACTTCGAAGAGATTGACCTCCAAGAAGATTTGTCTTATCATGAGCACCCCGTTGCTATTCTTGAAGAAACTGAGCGCAAGACTCGCAACAAGTCAATCAAATTCCTGAAAGTGAAGTGGTCGCACCATTCCGACCGGGAAGCCACCTGGGAACGCGAGGACCATCTCCGTTCCGAATATCCGGAGTTCTTTCAGTCCTAGATCTCGGGACGAGATCCTCTCGTAGTGGTGGAGTGTTGTAACACCCCGGATGTAACTTTCCATATTTGTAATTCCAACTCTTGCCATTTTCAGCTATGTGTTATGATATTCCCTCCGTGGTCGGGTTTTGTATTTCATTTTGCATTTTGTTCATGCCATGCATTTCATATCATGTCATCATGTGCATTGCATTTGCATACGTGTTCGTCTCTTGCATCCGAGCATTTTCCCCGTTGTCCGTTTTGCAATCCGGCGCTCCCATCTCCTCCGGCGCATCCCTCTTGTTTTCTTTCGTGAGCGGGTGTCAAACGTTCTCAGAATGGACCGAGGCTTGTCAAGTGGCCTTGGTATACCACCGGTAGACCACCGGTCAAGTTTCGTTTCATTTGGAGGTCGTTTGGTACTCCAACGGTTAACCGGGTAACCGCAAAGTCCATTTGTGTGTTCCGGCAAAACCCCCTAAAACCCAGCCCAAAACCCACCAAACTCTCTTCCATGCTGTAGGTCGTTCGATCATGATCGTGTGGGCGAAAACCGCACCTCATTTGGACTCTCCTAGCTCCCTCTACCTATAAATAGGTGCTCCCCTCCGAAAATCCCGCAGATCAAACCCTAGACCCGCTCCCTCTCCGCCGCCGGACACGTCCGGGCGGAGCCGGACGCGTCCACCACCGCCCACCGACCAATCCGGAGCCGACACTTCAGCGCCTCCGGCCTCTCACCGTCGCCGGCCCGGCGAGCCCAAGGAGGGCCCACCCGAGCCCAGTCGCCGCCACCGCGCCCTTCGCCTCCTCCCGCGCCGAGCCGCCCCCGATTGGCGCCGCCTCGCCTTACCACCGCATCACCGACCGCCGCGCGCCGCCTCCCCGCCGCCACGCCTCCCCGCGCCGGC
>NC_057802.1:265982729-265993741 GCF_018294505.1 Triticum aestivum
CGCCGCGCGCCGCCTCCCCGCCGCCACGCCTCCCCGCGCCGCCGGCCACCGCCGCCGCGGCGTCCGCCACCTCGGGTCACCCCCTCGCCGGCCACCCCGACCGCCGGCGCCCCTCTCCCTCCAGCTCCGGCGAGCAGTCCCGCAGCAGCCGCCGGCCCCGCCTCGACCTCGGTTCCCGTGCCCGGATCTGGTCAAACGAGGTTGACCCGAGACCCCCCGAATTTTTCCCAAGTTATTTTCTGTCACAGCATGTGCACCTGTTCATCATGGCATAACTCACTGTGCATAGCTCCGTTTCGCGCATGTAATATATCGAATTGTTTGCCTCGTGATGCTCTTCATTTTGTTCAATTGCACCATGTTCATTAGGGGCCATCTTGATGCCCAAATCTCTGGTGCAAGAGTGCCACTTGCTGTTATCTGCTGGTTCTTAGCAGAACTTGGAGATTTGTCATTTTTGTATCATTTAATCTGTGCATCTTATGGGCATGAGCTCTACGTGTGTTTTGTTGTATGCCATGCAATATTTCCAGTGGAGTATGCCATGTATTTTTGTGATCTCTGTGGTGACTAGAACAAGCACGCAAACTAGGCTCCGTAATGTTTCTGATTTCAGAGACAGTATTTTCTCCAAGTCTTTGTCTGCTGTTATTTTGTTGCCATGTAAACTTGATGCTACAGAGAGATCCATGCATATTTTGGAGATGTTCAGTAAGGATGTTTTGTAGATATTGTTGTAATCGATCCATTCCTGCCTTTGTTTGAAATTATGGAGTGCCATAGCATGACTCAATCTTGCTCTACTTTTGCTATAAAATATTTCTAGCAGATTCTTAACATGATATGCTATTTTGACAAGCTTGTTGTAGTTGATCCATACATGCTATATATTTGTTCTTGCCATGTTTAGCTTCATAAACTTGCCATCTTGCTGTAGGTATGCTTGTTTTGTCATGATTTTCCTTGTGGTGAGTGCATAAAGCTCACCAAGATGCCTTCATATTATTATTTCTGCCATGCTCTGTTTTCTGCTAAGTCTGAAACCTGATAACGAAACTTGCTATGTTTACATTGTTGCCATCATATCTTCTGGTCCTTTTTGGCTTATGGTCATTAAGGGACTTCTGTCATATGCATTTAGTAGAATACTGCCATTCCTTGTTTTGCCATGTTAACTTCCTGTAGAATGTTGATTTCGTGCTCTGAACTTTGCTACCTGATGCTGTTTCAGTCATGTCCAGTAATTTCACCAAGTCTGTGATCATGTTAACTTTTGCACTTTTGCCATGCTTGTTTGAGCTTGTTATGTTGTGATCTAGCCGTAGCTCAGTGTTCATCTTTTGTCAAGCATCTCCTGTAGATTACTTCCATATGCTTTGTTGCTATGTTGGAGTGCTGTACCATTGTTGCTTGTTGCATTTTAAGTGCTATCATGCTGTTAATCGCAGATTCGTGTCATTCTTGTTTTGCTTGCCATTTGCAAACCGTACATCCGTTTCCGGTGATCTTTATATCGATTTCGACCGAAATCATCTCATCTTTCCAGTGGCATGCTTGGTTTGCCAAGTTACTGCCTTGTTCATCATTTTCCTTCCGGAGCACGCATATGCATCGCATATCATATCTTGCATATCATACATGTTTTGCATCATGTTGCTTGTGCATTTCTTGTGATTGATTGTGGTTCCGTTGCTTGTGTTCTTGTCTTGGGTAGAGCCGGGAGACGAGTTCGTGAACGAGGAACCTGTTGAGTACGCTTACGAGGATCAAGGTTTTGACAACTTTGAGAACCTTGCAGGCAAGATGACCACCCCTCGAAATCACTTCTATCTTTGCTTTGCTAGTTGTTCGCTCTATTGCCATGCTGCGCTACCTATCACTTGCTATATCATGCCTCCCATATTGCCATGTCAGCCTCTAACCATCTTTTCCTAGCAAACCGTTGTTTGGCTAAGTTACCGCTTTTGCTCAGCCCTTCTTATAGCGTTGCTAGTTGCAGGTGAAGTTGAAGTTTGTTCCATGTCGGAACATGGATATGTTGGGGTATCACAATATCTCTTATTTAATTAATGCATCTATATATTTGGTAAAGGGTGGAAGGCTCGGCCTTATGCCTGGTGTTTTGTTCCACTCTTGCCGCCCTAGTTTCTGTCTTACCGGTATTATGTTCCTTGAGGTTGCGTTCCTTACACGGTTGGGTGATTTATGGGACCCCCTTGACAGTTCGCCTTGAATAAAACTCCTCCAGCAAGGCCCAACCTTGGTTTTACCATTTGCCACCTAAGCCTTTCCCCCGGGTTTTCGCGAGCCCGAGGGTCATCTTATTTTAACCCCCCCCCCCCCGGGCCAGTGCTCCTTCGAGTGTTGGTCCGAACTGAGTAGACTGCGAGGCCCCCTCGTGGAAATTCGAGGTCTGGTTTTACTCGTAGGATGTCTCATCCATTGTGCCCTGAGAACGAGATATGTGCAGCTCCTATCGGGATTTGTCGGCGCATCGGGTGGCTTTGCTGGTCTTGTTTTACCATTGTCGAAATGTCTTGTAAACCGGGATTCCAAGACTGATCAGGTCTTTCCGGGAGAAGGTTTATCCTTCGTTGACCGTGAGAGCTTATGATGGGCTAATTTGGGACACCCCTGCAGGGTATTATCTTTCGAAAGCCGTGCCCGCGGTTATGAGGCAGATGGGAATTTGTTAATGTCCGGTTGTAGAGAACTTGTCACTTGACCCAGTTAAAATACATCAACTGTGTGTGTAGCCGTGATGGTCTCTTCTCGGCGGAGTCCGGGAAGTGAACACGCTTTGAGTTATGAATGACGTAAGTAGGAGTTCAGGATCACTTCTTGGTCATTACTAGATGACGACCGCTCCGTTGCTTCTCTCCTCGCTCTCATTTGCGTTTGTTAGCCACCATATATGCTTATTGCCGCTGCAGCTCCACCTCACTACACCATCCTTTCCTTTAAGCTTAAATAGTCTTGATCTCGCGGGTGTGAGATTGCTGAGTCCTCGTGACTCACAGTTTCTACCAAAACAGTTGCAGGTGCCAATGATGCCAGTGCGGATGATGGGATCGATCTCAAGTGGGAGTTCGATGAGGAACGTGGTCGTTACTATGTGTCTTTTCCTGATGATCAGTAGTGGAGCCCAGTTGGGACGATCGGGGATCTAGCATTTGGGGTTGTCTTATTTTCATTCGGATCTTGACTGTAGTCGGTCTATGTGTGTATTTTGGATGATGTATGAATTATATTTATGTATTGTGTGAAGTGGCGATTGTAAGCCAACTCTTTATCCCATTCTTGTTCATTACATGGGATTGTGTGAAGATGACCCTTCTTGCGACAAAACCACTATGCGGTTATGCCTCTAAGTCGTGCCTCGACACGTGGGAGATATAGCCGCATCGTGGGCGTTACAACTAAGCAATAAAACATGATCAACACAGTAGCATAATCATGTGAACACACAAAAACAGTAAGTAAGTGTTGGGTTGTCTCCCAACAAGTGCTTTTCTTTAATGCCTTTTAGCTAGGCATGATGAGTCGATGATGCTCACCTAAAAGATAAGAATTGAAACACAAAGAGAACATCATGCATCATAAGTTCCTCTCTCGTAATAATTTTCAGTAGCATCATGAATAGATTCATCAATATAACCATTACATAAAGCATTCTCTTCATGATCCATCAGCATAGAAAATTCATTACTCTCTATGGCATACATGTCATCATAATAATCATCATAGAAAGCAACTTTATTGCCATAGTCAATTGAAACCTCTTCCAAAATTGAGACGTATCACTCCCCCTGCCATACAATGGGATCCTAGGACGCCCAGCTCTGGCAAAATTCATGGCAGCATCCCACTATGCCTACAACACTTTGAAGATGCGAAAGGAGTCATTTCCATTCCGTCAGATGGGAAAGACGCAATCATTTGCATGGATAAGATGTACTGGGACGCAGTCGCGGTAGAGGCCACGGCAGCAGCATTCCCTGCCAAGGAAAACAAAGGAAAGAAGAAGGATAGCAGGGACACCAGCAAGGAACCCGGGAAGCATACCTCTTCGAAGTGCGTTGTGCCTGTTGATGACTTGCCAGAGAGTTGCAAGAGCAAGAGATCCAAGGTTGATGCACCACATGTGAAGAAGGTCCCGGCAGGGCTGGTTGGAGTTGATGGTACCTTCACTATCATCGCCACCCTTGATGACAAATAGGAAAGCGTGATCGTTGCCTTCCTGCGGGCGAATATCGATGTGTTTGCCTGGAAACCATCTGATATCCTCGGTGTTCCCAGGGAGGTAATCGAGAACCACCTTGTTGTCTGCCCACATGCCCGACCCGTCAAGCAGAAGGTTCGAAAGCAGGCCTTGGAGAGGCACAAGTTCATTGCCAAAGAGATTAAGAAGCTTGAGGCAGCTGGTCTGGTCAGAGGAGTACTGCATCCGACATGGTTAGCAAACCCAGTGGTCGTACGCAAGGCTAACGGAAAATGGAGGCTTTGCATAGATTTCACAGATCTCAACAAGGCTTGCCCGAAGGACCCATTTCCCTTGTCACGCATCAACAAGATTGTGGACTCCACTTTAGGTTGTGATTTGCTCTCCTTTCTGGATGCATACTCTGGGTATCATCAGATCTTCATGTCCAAGGAAGACGAAGAGAAGACCTCGTTCATCACCCCATGTGGTACGTACTGCTTTGTGCGCATGCCTTTCGGGTTATAGAGTGTCGGGTCCAGTTTTGCAAGAGCAGTCCAGATTGGTTTTGAACCACAATTGCACAGAAACATTGAGGCTTATATGGATGATATTGTGGTCAAGACCAAGGACAGATCAACCCTCATCCAGGATTTTGAGGAGACGTTTGCTAACCTGCGCAAGATCAACTTGAAGCTAAATCCGGAGAAGTGTGTGTTTGTCGTTCCCTCCGGCAAGCTACTTGGGTTCTTCGTGTCCCATCGTGGGATCGAAGCCAACCCCGACAAGATCAAGGCTATCAAGCAGATCCAGGCACCCAGGATAGTCAAGGATGTGGGGCCTTTGACAGGGTGCATTGCCGCACTTAGCAGGTTCATCTCCAAATCTGCCGAGCACCCTGCCGTTCTTCAAAATTTTGAAGAAGGCAGGGCCCATGAAGTGGACCCCGGAAGCAGACGCGGCATTACAAGATTTGAAGACCTACTTATCCTCTGTGCCCACTTTGGTTGCCCCCAAACCATAAGAGCCATTGCTGCTATACTTAGCGACAACTAATCAAGTGGTTAGTGCAGCTCTAGTGACATAGCGGGAAGTAGAGGAAACAGAGAGTGAGGAAAGCCCGACAGGATCGGATCAGGATCAGGACAAAGATTAGCACGACATCAGGGGCAACCCCAATGACGCGACAAGGAAGAAAGTGGTGCAGCGCCCAGTATACTTTGTCAGTTCCCTATTACAGGGGGCTAGATCGAGGTACTCTGGTGTGCAAAAGTTGATTTTTGGCCTCATCATGGCCTCAAGGAAACTGCGCCACTACTTCCAAGCCCATGAGATTACGGTTGTCACCCGCTTTCCACTGCAAAGGATACTCTAAAACCCTGAGGCTACTGGCAGAATAGTGGAGTGGGCTTTGGAGTTATCCAGCTTTGGCCTGAAAATTGAGAGCACATCAACAATTCAGAGCAGGGCATTGGCAGAGTTTATTGCATAATGGACGCCAACCCCTGATGAAGTAGTATTGGAAACAGTTACCCTCGGCAAGGAAGCACCCCAAGAATGGATTATGTATTTCGATGGTGCATTCTCCCTGCAAGGTGAAGGGGATGGCGTGCTTCTCGTTGCTCCTATTGGGGAGCACTTGAAGTACGTCGCCCAGATGCATTTTCCTTGGGAGGAGGCAACCAACAATACAACAGAGTATGTAGGGCTCCTTTCTGGGCTTAGGATTGCCACAAAATTGGGAATCAAGAAGTTGATCATTCGAGGAGATTCACAACTTGTGGTGAGACAAGTCAACAAGATTACCAAAGTCCATTGATGGAGGCATACGTTGAGGAAGTGAGAAGATTGGAGGAGTGCTTTGACGGATTGCAAACAGAGCACGTCCCCTGTGCGGAAAACAACATAGTTGTTCATCTGTCAAAGTGTGCTGCGCAAAACTTATTGTGGAACCAGGAACATTTGTTCTCCATCTTACTCAGCCCTCCATATCCCTGGCAACAATGGCCTGAAAGAGGAGGAAGCTGGACTCCGGTAAGCCTCTGCCGGTAGAGCCTCCCGGGGCTCCTGGTAGGGACCCTGCCAGAAACAACTCCCCATCGGTTGCCGAGCTACGCTCTCCTGCCAGGCCACCGGTCCCCGCGGTCGAGGAATGTGCTCCCGCGGATGAGGAGGTGCCGCTAGTCCTTGTTGCCGAGCCCCAGGCTCCAACTTGGGCAAGGCAGATAGTCCATTTCCTCCAAACTGGAGAACTTCCCGATGAGCAAGAGGAAGCTGAAAGAGTAGCCCGGAGGCCAGTATGTATCAGTTTGTCAATGACACTCTATACAGAAGGAGGCGCAATGGTGTGAAATTGAAGTGCATCTGTCGGGAAGAAGGAAAGGAACTGCTAGCGGAAATACACAAAGGCAAGTGCGGCTCCCACATTGGATCAAGGGCATTAGTTGGGAAAGCATTCCGGCAAGGATTCTATTGGCTCATAGCCCTCCAAGATGCGGTCGAGCTAGTCACCAAGTGTGAAGCATGCCAGTTCCATTCCAAGAACATCCATCTGCCTGCACAAGCTCTTCAGACAATCCCTTTGTCATGGCCATTTTTTGTCTGGGGGCTCGATATCCTCGGCCCTTTCCCCCGGGCAGCCGGGGGCTTTGAATTCTTGTTCATTGCCATCGATAAGTTTATAAAGAGCCAGAAGTAGATGCCGTGAGAATGGTGACTGCTCAGTCATTTATTAAGTTCTTGAAAGGATTGGTGTGCCGCTTCAGGGTCCCTGCCCGGATCATCACTGACAACGGCACCCAGTTCACGAGCCGCGCCTTCATGCAATATGTTCATGCCCTCGGAAGCAAGATCTCATTTTCCGCTGTTGCACATCCCAGAAGCAATGGACAAGCTGAGAGGGCGAACGATGAAGTGTTGCGAGGACTCAAGACAAGAACATTTGATACGCTGCAGAAGTGCGGCAGGCGATGGATCCATGAGCTGCTGGTAGTTCTCTGGTCCCTCAGAACGACACCAAATTGAGCTACCGGGCAGACTCCCTTCTCCCTAGTTTATGGGGCAGAAGCAGTTATCCCCACGGAACTCATTTACAGGTCGCCTCGAGTGCTTGCCTACGATGAAGTAGCGCAGGATCAGCACCAGCGTCACGATGCTGTGCTTCTCAAGGAGAACCGTCTCCGGGCTGCTACGCGTGTTGCACGCTATCGGCAAGCCCTGCGTTGCTATCACAGCCACATGGTTCATGCCCGGTGTTTTGAGGAAGGCGGCCTTGTCCTTAGGAGCGTTCAGTCCGCCAAGGATAAGGGAGTCCTGGCCTAAGGGGTCCTCGGGCGTCCGGCCTGTTGGACGTGGGCCGGACTAATGGGCTATGAAGATACAAGACCGAAGACTCTCTCCCATGTCCGGATAGGACTCTCCTTGGCGTGGAAGGCAAGCTTGGCGACCAAATATGAAGATTTCTTTCTCTGTAACCGATTTGGTACAACCCTAGTCCCCTCCAGTGTCGATATAAACCGGAGGGCTTAGTCCGGAAACATATCTAGTCAAACAGGCTAGACTTCTAGGGTTTTAGCCATTACGACCTCATGGTAGATCAACTCTTGTAATACTCATATTCATCAAGATCAATCAAGCAGGAAGTAGGGTATGACCTCCATAGAGAGGGCCCGAACCTGGGTAAACATTGTGTCCCTGTCTCCTGTTACCATCAACCTTAGACGCATAGTTCGGGACCCCCTACCCGAGATCCACCGGTTTTGACACTGACATTGGTGCTTTCATTGAGAGTTCCACTGTGCCGCCCAAAATGGTCGATGGCTCCTTCAATCGTCAAAAAAGATGCTGTCCAAAGGGTAACCTTTCTCCCCGGACAGATCTTCGTGTTCGGCGGCTTCGCACTGCGGGCTAACTCGCTTGGCCATCTGGAGCAGATCAATAGCTACGCCCCTGACCATCAGGTCAGATTTCGGAGCTTGAACTACGTCACGGACATCCGCGGAGACTTGATCTTCGATGGATTCGATACCATGGCAGTCGCTCCCTATCCCTACGATGAACATGATTTAAATCTGTCATCGAACCATACTCAGGAAATTGCACCAGTAACCGCTCCGGCCTTAGATCCAGAGCAGACCGCGCCATCCGTGAACGGGAAGCTCAACCCCGCCACGGAGGCCACAGATTCCGTGGCATTAGAGCCGCACACAGACTTAACCTCATGTAACATCTGTGTCACCGGAACTCCGGACTCGTCTCCGGCTATAAGTTCCAAACCATGTGCGTCCGCGGACGCTGAGCTTGATCAGTTATCGATCTTCGAATTCAGCGCCGCAGATGTCTTCCGGCACTCGCCTTTAGGCGATGTGTTAAACTCATTAAGAAATCTATCCTTAGCGGAGGGCTCACAGCCGAATTATGTCCAGTTCGAACTGGAGGCTGGCGATGAGGAACTTCGCTTCCCACCCGCCACCCACTACATAGCCACTGTCGAGGACTTAACCGACATGCTCGATTACGGCTCTGAAGACATGGACGGTATGGACGACGATGCAGATGAGGAGCATGGCCAAAACTCGCCGTTCACCGGACGCTGGACGGCCACTTCTTCGTACGACGTATACATGGTGGATACACCCAAAGAGAATAGCGGCGAGGACAAGGAAAAGTCAGTCGAGGATGAGCCTCCCAAGACACAACCAAAGCGCCGGCGTCAGCGGCGCCACTCTAAATCCCGCCGCAACAAGGACAGCAACACCGGCGCAGGAGACGATCACACTCCAGACAGTGCCGAAGACAATGAAGATCCCGGCGAGCAAACGGCCAAACAAGATGAACGGGAAGATGGGCATGTTAGCCCTGACGAACAGGCCATACACGAAGACTCGGAGGACAGTAACTACCTTCCGCTCTCCGAGGATGAGGAGAGCCTCGGCAATGAGGATTTCATCGTGCCTGAGGAACCCCTCGAACAGGAGCGCTTTAAACGTCGGCTAATAGCCACTGCAAGGAGCCTGAAAAAGAAGCAGCAACAGCTTCAAGCTGACCAAGATCTGCTCAATGATAGATGGGCCAAAATCCTAGCCGCCGAAGAGTATGGCCTCAGCGGCCCAGCTAAAAATTATCCGAAGCGCAAATCGCTACCTCTGTTCGGTGATGAGGCGCCGGTGCCCATACCATCATCACACAATGCGGCTAATCGACCACAACGCGGCCACGACAGAACGGCAACTCAAGCCGAATACCGGCCCGCCCCACCTTACCGTAAAGGCAGGGATAAAACAGCTCAGGGACATACATACGACCCCCGGTAGGGCCCGGACAGCAGAGCAAGACATACCAAATCGATCTACGGATCACGAGGACGTGCCTTGACGCATAGCGACGACTACCTACTCGGACGTGACAAACCTAGTCACGCCCGGGCCGAAAACCGCAGATGAACTCCATGAGAGCTACGTCGCAGTGTGGCCCAATATAGAGGCGCCGCACATCCTCTTTGCTTCACAGACGAAGTAATGGAGCACGAATTCCCAGATGGGTTTAAACCCATGAATATCGAATCATACGACAGAACAACTGATCCCGCGGTATGGATCGAGGATTTCCTCCTCCATATCCACATGGCCAGAGGAGATTACCTTCACGCCATCAAATACCTGCCGTTAAAACTCAAAGGACCAGCTCGGTACTGGTTAAACAGTCTGCCGGAAAACTCTATTGGCAGCTGGGAGGACTTGGAAGACGCCTTCCGCGACAAATTCCAAGGCACATATGTTTGGCCACCAGATGCCGATGACTTAAGTCACATTGTCCAGCAGCCCGGAGAGTCAGCCAGGAAGCTCTGGACTAGGTTCTTAGTTAAAAAGAACCAAATCGTCGACTGTCCGGACGCGGAAGCCCTAGCGGCCTTCAAACACAGCGTCCGGAACGAGTGGCTTGCCCGCCACCTCGGTCAAGAAAAAACAAAATCCATGTCAGCCCTCACCGCTCTGATGACCTGCTTTTGCATGGGAGAAGACAGTTGGCTCGCTCGTAGAAGCAACAGTGCCAGCGATCCGGGCACTTCCGAAGTCCGAGACGGCAACGGCAAGCCACGGCGCAGCAAGCACAAATGTCGCAATGATAACGAAAGAATACGCGACACAGCGGTCAACGCCGGTGTAACACCCCGCATGTAACTTGCCATATTTGTAACTCCGACTCTTGCCATTTTCGGCTATGTGATATGATTTTCCCTCCGTTGTCGGGTTTTGTCTTTCGTTTTGTTTTTTGTCATGTCATGCATTTTCATATCATGTCATCATGTGCATTGCATTCGCATACGTGTTCGTCTCATGCATCCGAGCATTTTCCCCGTTGTCCGTTTTCCAATCCGGCGCTCCTATCTCCTCCGGTGCACCCCTCTTGTTTTCTTTCATGTGCGTGTGTCAAACTTTCTCGGGATGGACCGAGGCTTGTCAAGTGGTCTTAATATACCACCCGGAGACTACCGGTCAAGTTTCGTTCCATTCGGAGGTCGTTTGGTACTCCATCGGTTAACCGGGCATCCGCAAAGTCCATTTGAGTGTCCAGCAAAAACCCCCTCTAAAATCAGCCCAAAACCCACCAAACTCTCTTCCATGCTCTAGGTCGTTCGATCACGATCGTGTGGGTGAAAACCGCACCTCATTTGGAGTCTCCTAGCTCCCTCTACCTATTTATATGTGGGCATCCCGGAAAACCAAATCACAAACGAACCCTAGCTTCTCCACCGCGCGCCGCCGGACGAAAACGTCCGCGCCGGACAACGTGCGCCCGCCTCCGGCCTCCC